>NC_053492.1:326208719-326227989 GCF_905171775.1 Rana temporaria
GGTTGCTATAGAGGGTTGCTTTGGACTGGTTGCTATGGAGGGTTGATATTGACTGGTTGCTATGGATGGTTGCTATGGACTGGTTGCTATGGACTGGTTGCCTTGAACGGTTGCTATGGACTGGTTGCTATGGACGGTTGCTATGGACTGGTTGCTATGGACTGGTTGCAATGGAGGGTTGCTAAGGACTGGTTCCTATGGACTGGTTCCTATGGACTGGATGCATGAAGGGTTGCTATGGACTGGTTGCTATGGAGGGTTGATATGGACTGGTTGCTATGGACTGGTTGCTATGGACTGGTTGCAATGGAGGGTTGCTAAGGACTCGGTTGCTATGGACTGGTTCCTATGGACTGGATGCAATGAAGGGTTGCTATGGACTGGTTGCTATGGACGATTGCTATGGAGGGTTGCTATGGATGGTTGCTATGGACTGGTTGCTATGTATTGGCTGCTATGGACTGGTTGCTATGGACTGGTTGCTATGGACTGGTTGCTATGGACTGGTTGCTATAGAGGGTTGCTATGGACTGGTTGCTATGGAGGGTTGGTATGGACTGGTTGCTATGGATGGTTGCTATGGAGGGTTGCTATGGACTGGTTGCTATGGACTGGTGGCCTTGGACGGTTGCTATGGACTGGTTGCTATGGACTGGTTGCTATGGACTTGTTGCAATGGAGGGTTGCTAAGGACTGGTTGCTATGGACTGGTTCCTATGGACTGGATGCAATGAAGGGTTGCTATGGACTGGTTGCTATGGACGATTGCTATGGAGGGTTGCTATGGACTGGTTGCTATGGACTATTGCAATGGAGGGTTGCTATGGACTGGTTGCTATGGACTGGATGCAATGGAGGGTTGCTATGGACTGGTTGCTATGGACTGTTGCAATGGACTGGTTGCTATGGATGGTTGCTATGGACGGGTTGCTATGAACTGGTTGCTATGGAGGGTTGCTATGGACTGGTTGCTATGGATGGTTGCAATGGATGGGTTGTTATGGACTGGTTGCTATGGACGGGTTGCTATGGACTGGTTGCTATGGATGGTTGCAATGAACTGGTTGCTATGGATGGTTGCAATGGAGGGTTGCTATGATTTATTATTTATTATTTATTTATTTTATTTTTATATATATTATTTATTTATTTATTTTATTATTGATTATTTATTTCTTATTTAATATTTATTTATTATTATTATTTATTTATCATTTATTTATTTTTTTATTTAATATTTATTTATTTATTTATTCTTTTTTTATATTTTATTATTTATTTATTCTTTTATTTATTTATTTTTTATTTATTTATTTATTTATTATGTATTTATTATTTATTTACTATTTATTTATTTATTTATTATTTATTTTTTTCATATTTTATTATTTATTATTTATTTATTTATTATTTAATATTTATTTATTATTTAATATTAATTATTTATTTATTTATTTATTTATTTATTATTTATTTATTATTTATTCATTATTTATTTTTTATTATATATTATTTATTATTTATTTATTTATTATTGATTATTTATTGATTATTTATTTATTATTTATTTATTTATCATTTATTTTTATTTATTATTTATTTATTTATTATTTAATATTTATTTATTTTTTATTTGTTTATTTTTTATTTATTTATTATTTAATATTTATTTATTTTTTATTTATTTATTTTTTATTTATTTTATTATTTTATTATTTATTAATTTATTATTTATTTATTATTTATTTATTTTTTATTTATTTATTATTTATTTATTATTTATTGTTTATTTATTTATTATTTATTTATTTTTTATTTATTTTATTATTTATTATATTTTATTTTTATTTATTTTTTATTAATTTTTTATTATTTACTATTTATTTATTTTTATTTATTTATTTATTATATTTATTTTATATTTTATATTTCATTATTTATTATTTATTTTTTATTTATTTATTATGTAATCTTTCAAGTTGGAAAAGTAGTAATGGTTTTTAAATAAACATGAATTTCATTAAAAACAACACCACTAATGTATGAAAGATGTGGAATATTTAAAGTTTTTTTGAAAGGCTGACACCAAACTGAATTGTTGGCTTTAAAAGTTCAACAATGCCCAACAATGTAGAACATTGTGAGGTCTCAATGTATTAATTAAGTATGAAAGACTAACAAATGCTGATGAAAAAATGTAGAACTATGAAAAAAAATTGTTTGAAATATCTCAAATGCACTGCACAAGTTGTAAACTAAACTAAACTAAACTGAATTAACCTGATGAGCAAAGAGCTGAAGGACATTGCTAGAAAAGCTGCAAGCTAAACTGTCTATTAAGAAGGAAATTGAACTTAAAGTGGAGTTCCACCCAGGAAAAAAAAAATTTGCCAAAAAATCCTAAAAAAAAAAAAATAGAAAAAAAAGATAGAATTTTTTTTACTCATCCGAAATACCTGTAGCTATGCGGAAGTCCGTAATCTGCCTCTTCCGTAGCTGCGGTCTATCTTCTTCATCTTCTTCTTGTGAATGGGGCTCGCTGCTTTCTGGGAAATGTGTGTGTTCCCAAAGAGCAGCTGCCCATTCACAAGTTTGCGCAAAACTTTCACATGCTCAGTAGGAAACGGGCAATAAGGATTCACTGCCGTTTCCTTTAGTGTGAGTGGCGACGCAGGACCTGCACCGATCGAGGAATCGGCATCGGGGGGGCATCAGCGCGGGCGAGTAGGACAGGTAAGTGATCTTATTTTTTAATACACTGTTAGTAGATGCTGACTTTTAAAAAAAAGTTAAAATTGTGCATGGAATCCCCCTTTAATTACCTGAAATGGCTGAAAGAAAAAATACTTAGTCATCCATTGCATAGAACAAAAAACTATTTTTCTAAAGAGCAACCCGTCCATTGCAACCATCCATAGCAACCAGTCCATAGCAACCCTCCATAGCAACCAGTCCATAGCAACCCTCCATAGCAACCAGTCCATAGCAACCTGTCCATAGCAACAAATCCATAGAAACCATCCAAAGCAACCAGTCCATAGCAACCAGTTCATAGCAACCCGCCCATAGCAACCCGTTCATAGCAACCAGTCCATTTTAACCAGTCCATAGCAACCGTCCATAGCAACCAGTCCATAGCATATACCACTATGACATCACTATACCACTATGACATCACACCACTTTATCACTATGACATCACATCACTATGACATCACTATACCACTATGACATTATACCACTATGACATCACTATACCACTATGACATCACACCACTATGACATCACTATACCACTATGACATCACTATACCACTATGACATCACACCACTATATCACTATGACATCACATCACTATGACATCACTATACCATTATGACATCACACCATTATACAACTATGACATCACTATACCACTATGACATCACACCACTATGACATCACTATACCACTATGACATCACACAACTATACAACTATGACACCACTATGACATCACTATACCACTATGACATCACACCACTATATCACTATGACATCAAATCACTATGACATCACTATACCACTATGACACCACTATACCACTATGACATCACACCACTATGACATCACTATACCACTATGTCATCACTATACCACTATGACATCACACCACTATATCACTATGACATCACATCACTATGACATCACTATACCACTATGACATTATACCACTATGACATCACTATACCACTATGACATCACACCACTATGACATCACTATAACCACTATGACCTCACACCACTGACATCACACCACTATGACATCACTATACCACTATGTCATCACTATACCACTATGACATTATACCACTATATCACTATGACATCACACCACTATGACATCACTATACCACTATGACATCACACCACTAAGACATCACTATACCACTATGTCATCACTATACCACTATGACATCACACCACTATACAACTATGACACCACTATGACATCACTATACCACTATGACATCACACCACTATGACATCACACCACTATGACATCACACAACTATACAACTATGACACCACTATGACATCACTATACCACTATGACATCACACCACTATATCACTATGACATCAAATCACTATGACATCACTATACCACTATGACATCATACCACTATGACATCACTATACCACTATGACATCACACCACTATGACATCACTATACCACTATGTCATCACTATACCACTATGACATCACACCACTATATCACTATGACATCACATCACTATGACATCACTATACCACTATGACATTATACCACTATGACATCACTATACCACTATGACATCACACCACTATGACATCACTATACCACTATGACATCACACCACTATGACATCACACCACTATGACATCACTATACCACTATGTCATCACTATACCACTATGATATTATACCACTATATCACTATGACATCACACCACTATGACATCACTATACCACTATGTCATCACTATACCACTATGACATTATACCACTATATCACTATGACATCAAACCACTATGACATCACTATACCACTATGTCATCACTATACCACTATGACATTATAACACTATGACATCACTATACCACTATGACATCACACCACTATGACATCACTATAACACTATGACATCACTATATCACTATGACATCACTATGCCACTATGACATCACACCACTATATCACTATGACATCACATCACTATGACATCACTATACCACTATGACATCACACCACTATACAACTATGACACCACTATGACATCACACCACTATGACATCACACCACTATACAACTATGACACCACTATGACATCACTATACTACTATGACATCACTATATCACTATGACATCACTATACCACTATGACATCACTATACCACTATGACATCACTATACCACTATGACATCACACCACTATGACATCACACCACTATGACATCACTATACCACTATGACATCACACCACTATGACATCACTATACCACTATGTCATCACTATACCACTATGACATTATACCACTATATCACTATGACATCACACCACTATGACATCACACCACTATGACATCACTATACCACTATGTCATCACTATACCACTATGACATAATACCACTATATCACTATGACATCACATCACTATGACATCACTATACCACTATGACATTATACCACTATGACATCACTATACCACTATGACATCACTATACCACTATGACATCACACCACTATACAACTATGACACCACTATGACATCACTATACCACTATGACATCACACCACTATACAACTATGACACCACTATGACATCACTATACCACTATGACATCACTATATCACTATGACATCACTATACCACTATGACATCACTATACCACTATGACATCACTATACCACTATGACATCACACTACTATGACATCACACCACTATGACATCACTATACCACTATGACATCACACCACTATGACATCACTATACCACTATGACATCACTATACCACTATGACATCACACCACTATATCACTATGACATCACATCACTATGACATCACTATACCACTATGACATCACACCACTATACAACTATGACCCCACTATGACATCACTATACCAATATGACATCACTATACCACTATGACATCACTATACCACTATGACATCACATCACTATACAACTATGACATCACTATACCACTATGACATCACTATACCACTATGACATCACACCACTATATCACTATGACATCACATCACTATGACATCACTATACCACTATGACATCACACCACTATACAACTATGACCCCACTATGATATCACTATACCACTATGACATCACACCACTATGACATCACTATACCACTATGACATCACTATACCACTATGACATCACATCACTATGACATCACTATACCACTATGACATCACTATACCACTATGACATCACATCACTATGACATCACTATACCACTATGACATCACACCACTATGACATCACTATACCACTATGACATCACACCACTATGACATCACTATACCACTGTCATCACTATACCACTATGACATCACACCACTATATCACTATGACATCACATCACTATGACATCACTATACCACTATGACATACCACTATGACATCACTATACCACTATGACATCACACCACTATGACATCACTATACCACTATGACATCACACCACTATGTCATCACTATACCACTATGTCATCACTATACCACTATGACATTATACCACTATATCACTATGACATCACATCACTATGACATCACTATACCACTATGACATTATACCACTATGACATCACTATACCACTATGACATTACTATACCACTATGACATCACTATATCACTATGACATCACTATACCACTATGACATCACACCACTATATCACTATGACATCACATCACTATGACATCACTATACCACTATGACATCACACCACTATGACATCACTATACCACTATGACATCACACCACTATACAACTATGACACCACTATGACATCACTATACCAATATGACATCACTATATCACTATGACATCACTATACCACAATGACATTACACCACTATATCACTATGACATCACATCACTATGACATCACTATACCACTATGACATCACACCACTATACAACTATGACACCACTATGACATCACACCACTATGACATCACTATACCACTATGACATCACACCACTATACAACTATGACACCACTATGACATCACTATATCACTATGACATCACTATACCACTATGACATCACTATACCACTATGACATCACACCACTATATCACTATGACATCACATCACTATGACATCACTATACCACTATGACATCACACCACTATGACATCACTATACCACTATGACATCACACCACTATATCACTATGACATCACTATACCACTATGACATCACACCACTATACAACTATGACACCACTATGACATCACACCACTATGACATCACTATACCACTATGACATCACACCACTATACAACTATGACACCACTATGACATCACTATACCACTATGACATCACTATACCACTATGACATCACACCACTATATCACTATGACATCACTATACCACTATGACATCACACCACTATGACATCACTATACCACTATGACATCACACCACTATGACATCACTATACCACTATGTCATCACTATACCACTATGACATCACACCACTATATCACTATGACATCACATCACTATGACATCACTATACCACTATGACATCACACCACTATATCACTATGACATCACATCACTATACCACTATGACATCACACCACTATGACATCACTATACCACTATGACATCACACCACTATGACATCACTATACCACTATGTCATCACTATACCACTATGACATCACACCACTATATCACTATGACATCACATCACTATGACATCACTATACCACTATGACATCACACCACTATACAACTATGACACCACTATGACATCACTATACCACTATGACATCACACCACTATGACATCACTATACCACTATGACATCACACAACTATACAACTATGAAACCACTATGACATCACTATACCACTATGACATCACTATACCACTATGACATCACACCACTATATCACTATGACATCACACCACTATATCACTATGACATCAAATCACTATGACATCACTATACCACTATGACATCATACCACTATGACATCACTATACCACTATGACATCACACCACTATGACATCACTATACCACTATGACATCACACCACTATGACATCACACCACTATGACATCACTATACCACTATGTCATCACTATACCACTATGACATTATACCACTATATCACTATGACATCACATCACTATGACATCACTATACCACTATGACATTATACCACTATGACATCACACCACTATACAACAATGACACCACTATGACATCACTATACCACTATGACATCACTATACCACTATGACATCACTATACCACTATATCACTATGACATCACATCACTATGACATCACTATACCACTATGACATCACACCACTATGACATCACTATACCACTATGACATCACACCACTATATCACTATGACATCACTATACCACTATGACATCACACCACTATACAACTATGACACCACTATGACATCACTATACCACTATGACATCACACCACTATGACATCACTATACCACTATGACATCACACCACTATACAACTATGACACCACTATGACATCACTATACCACTATGACATCACTATACCACTATGACATCACTATACCACTATATCACTATGACATCACATCACTATGACATCACTATACCACTATGACATCACACCACTATGACATCACTATACCAATATGACATCACACCACTATGACATCACTATACCACTATGTCATCACTATACCACTATGACATCACACCACTATATCACTATGACATCACATCACTATGACATCACTATACCACTATGACATCACACCACTATACAACTATGACACCACTATGACATCACTATACCACTATGACATCACTATACCACTATGACATCACACCACTATGACATCACTATACCACTATGACATCACACCACTATGACATCACTATACCACTATGTCATCACTATACCACTCTGACATCACACCACTATATCACTATGACATCACATCACTATGACATCACTATACCACTATGACATCACACCATTATACAACTATGACATCACTATACCACTATGACATCACACCACTATGACATCACTATACCACTATGACATCACACAACTATACATCTATGAAACCACTATGACATCACTATACCACTAGACATCACATATCCACTATGACACAATCACACCACTATATCCACTATGACATCACACCACTATATCACTATGACATCAAATCACTATGACATCACTATACCACTATGACATCATACCACTATGACATCACTTTACCACTATGACATCACACCACTATGACATCACTATACCACTATGACATCACACCACTATGACATCACACCACATACTGGACATCACTATACCCCTATGTCATCACTATACCACTATGACATTATACCACTATATCACTATGACATCACATCACTATGACATCACTATACCACTATGACATTATACCACTATGACATCACACCACTATACAACAATGACACCACTATGACATCACTATACCACTATGACATCACTATACCACTATGACATCACTATACCACTATATCACTATGACATCACATCACTATGACATCACTATACCACTATGACATCACACCACTATGACATCACTATACCACTATGACATCACTATACCACTATGACATCACAACCACTATATCACTATGACCATCCACTATACCACTATGACATCACACCACTATACAACTATGACACCACTATGACATCACTTACCACTATGACATCACACCACTATGACATCACTATACCACTATGACATCACACCACTATACAACTATGACACCACTATGACATCACTATACCACTATGACATCACTATACCACTATGACATCACTATACCACTATATCACTATGACATCACATCACTATGACATCAACACCACTATGACATCACTATACCAATATGACATCACACCACTATGACATCACTATACCACTATGTCATCACTATACCACTATGACATCACCCCACTATATCACTATGACATCACATCACTATGACATCACTATACCACTATGACATCACACCATATACAACTATGACACCACTATGACATCACTATACCACTATGACATCACTATACCACTATGACATCACACCACTATGACATCACTATACCACTATGACATCACACCACTATGACATCACTATACCACTATGTCATCACTATACCACTATGACATCACACCACTATATCACTATGACATCACATCACTATGACATCACTATACCACTATGACATCACACCATTATACAACTATGACATCACTATACCACTATGACATCACACCACTATGACATCACTATACCACTATGACATCACACAACTATACAACTATGACACCACTATGACATCACTATACCACTATGACATCACTATACCACTATGACATCACACCACTATATCACTATGACATCAAATTACTATGACATCACTATACCACTATGACATCACTATACCACTATGACATCACACCACTATGACATCACTATACCACTATGACATCACACCACTAAGACATCACTATACCAATATGTCATCACTATACCACTATGACATCACACCACTATACAACTATGACACCACTATGACATCACACCACTATGACATCACACCACTATGACATCACTATACCACTATGACATCACACCACTAAGACATCACTATACCACTATGTCATCACTATACCACTGTGACATCACACCACTGTACAACTATGACACCACTATGACATCACTGTACCACTATGACATCACACCACTATGACATCACACCACTATGACATCACACAACTATACAACTATGACACCACTATGACATCACTATACCACTATGACATCACACCACTATATCACTATGACATCAAATCACTATGACATCACTATACCACTATGACATCATACCACTATGACATCACTATACCACTATGACATCACACCACTATGACATCACTATACAACTATGACCCCACTATGACATCACTATACCACTATAGCATCACACCACTATGACATCCCTATACCACTATGACATCACACCACTATATCACTATGACATCACTATACCACTATGACATCACTATACCACTATGACATCACACCACTATATCACTATGGACATCACATCACTATGACATCACTATACCACTATGACATCACACCACTATGACATCACTATACCACTATGACATCACACCACTATGACATCACTATACCACTGTCATCACTATACCACTATGACATCACACCCCTATATCACTATGACATCACATCACTATGACATCACTATACCACTATGACATTATACCACTATGACATCACTATACCAATATGACATCACACCACTATGACATCACTATACCACTATGACATCACACCACTATGACATCACTATACCACTATGTCATCACTATACCACTATGACATTATACCACTATACCAATATGACATCACACCACTATGACATCACTATACCACTATGACATTATACCACTATCGACATCACTATACCACTATGACATCACACCACTATGACATCACTATACCACTATGACATCACTATATCACTATGACATCACTATACCACTATGACATCACACCCACTATATTACTATGACATCACATCACTATGGACATCACTATACCACTATGACATCAAACCACTATACAACTATGACACCACTATGACATCACTATACCACTATGACATCACTATACCACTATGTCATCACTATACCACTATGACATTATTCCACTATATCACTATGACATCACACCACTATGGCATCTCACCACTATGACATCACTATACTACTATGACATTATACCACTATATCACTATGCCATCACATCACTATGACATCACTATACCACTATGACATTATACCACTATGACATCACTATACCACTATGACATCACACCACTATGACATCACTATATCACTATGTCATCAATATACCACTATGACATCACACCACTATATCACTATGACATCACATCACTATGACATCACTATACACTATGACATTATACACTATGACATCACTATACCACTATGACATCACACCACTATGACATCACTATACAATTATGACCCCACTATGATATCACTATAGCACTATGACATCACACCACTATATCACTATGACATCACATCACTATGACATCACTATACCACTATGACATCATACCACTATGACATCACTATACCACTATGACATCACACCACTATGACATCACTATACCACTATGTCATCACTATACCACTATGACAATCACACCATTATATCACTATGACATCACATCACTATGACATCACTATACGACTATGACATTATATCACTATGACATCACTATACCACTATAACATCACACCACTATGACATCACTATACCACTATGACATTATACCACTATATCACTATGACATCACACCACTATGACATCACACCACTATGACATCACTATACCACTATGTCATCACTATACCACTATGACATTATAACACTATGACATCACTATACCACTATGACATCACACCCTATGACATCACTATAAACTATGACATCACTATATCACTATGACATCACTATACCACTATGACATCACACCACTATATCACTATGACATCACATCACTATGACATCACTATACCACTATGACATCACACCACTATACAACTATGACACCACTATGACATCACTATACCACTATGACATCACACCACTATGACATCACTATACCACTATGACATCACACCACTATGACATCACTATACCACTATGACATCACTATATCACTATGACATCACACCACTATGACATCACTATACCACTATGTCATCACTATACCACTATGACATTATACCACTATATCACTATGACATCACACCACTATGATATCACTATACCACTATGTCATCACTATACCACTATGACATTATACCACTATATCACTATGACATCACACCACTATGACATCACAACACTATGACATCACTATACCACTATGTCATCACTATACCACTATGACATAATACCACTATATCACAATGACATCACATCACTATGACATCACTATACCACTATGACATTATACCACTATGACATCACTATACCACTATGACATCACTATACCACTATGACATTACTATATCACTATGACATCACTATACCACTATGACATCACACCACTATATCACTATGACATCACATCACTATGACATCACTATACCACTATGACATTATACCACTATGACATCACTATACCACTATGACATCACACCACTATGACATCACTATACCACTATGACATCACATCACTATGACATCACACCACTATGACATCACTATACCACTATGTCATCACTATACCACTATGTCATCACTATACCACTATGACATTATACCACTATATCACTATGAAATCACATCACTATACCACTATGACATCACACATGATGATGTGGGGGGGAGGGGACATTAGAGTGTAAGCTCCTCTGTACAGAGACTGATGTGACTGTGGGGGGAGGGGACATTAGAGTGTAAGCTCTTCTGTACAGAGACTGATGTGACTGTGGGGGGAGGGGGACATTAGAGTGTAAGCTCCTCTGTACATCACATCACTATACATCACTATAACCCCTATGACATATACCCTATGACATCACTATACCACTAATGACATCACACCACTATGACATCACTATATCACTATGACATCACTATACCACTATGACATCACACCACTATATCACTATGACACCACTATGACATCACTATACCACTATGACATAAATACCACTATGACCATCACTATACCACATGACATCACACCACTAGACATCACTATACCACTATGACATCACACACTATCCACTATGCACCACTTAAGACATCACTATACCACAATGACATCACTATAATCACAAGGACATCATATAATCACTATGACATCACTATACCCTATGACATCAACCCACATAACACTATACATCACTATACCACTATGACATCACAACCACTATACAACTCTGACATCACTATACCACTATGACATCACACCACTAAGACAACACTATACCACTCTGACATCACACCACTATGACATCACATCACTATGACATCACTATACAACTATGACCCCACTATGACATCACTATACCACTATGTCATCACTACACCACTATGACATCACACCACTATGACATCACACCACTATGACATCACTATACCACTATGTCATCACTATACCACTATGACATTATACCACTATATCACTATGACATCACACCACTATGACATCACTATACCACTATGTCATCTATACCACTATGACATTCACTATACACTATGACATCACACCACTATGACATCACTATACCACTATGACATCACTATACCACTATGTCATCACTATACACTATGACATTATACCACTATATCACTATGACATCACATCACTATGACATCACTATACCACTATAACATTATACAACTATGACATCACTATACCACTATGACATCACACCACTATGACATCAATATATATCACTATGACATCACTATACCACTATGTCATCACTATATCACTATGACATTATACCACTATGACATCACTATACCACTATGACATCACACCACTATACAACTATGACACCACTATGACATCACTATACCACTATGGACATCACACCACTATGACATCACTATACCACTATGACATCACACCACTATACAACTATACCACTATGACATCACTATACCACTATGACATCACTATATCACTATGACATCACTATACCACTATGACATCACTATACCACTATGACATCACACCACTATGACATAACTATACCACTATGACATCACACCACTATGACATCACTATACCACTATGACATCACTATTCCACTATGACATCACACCACTATATCACTATGACATCAAATCACTATGTCATCACTATACCACTATGACATTACACCACTATGACATCACTATACCACTATGGACATCACACCACTCTGACATCACTTATACCACTATGTCATCACTAACCACTATGACATACACCACTATATCACTATGACATCACATCACTATGACATCACTATACCACTATGACATTATACTACTATGACATCCCTATACCACTATGACATCACACCACTATGACATCACTATACCACTATGACATCACACCACTATGACATCACTATACCACTATGTCATCACTATACCACTATGACATTATACCACTATATCACGATGACATCACACCACTATGACATCACTATACCACTATGTCATCACTATACCACTATGACATTATACCACTATATCACTATGACATCACTATACCACTATGACATCACACCACTATGACATCACTATATCACTATGACATCACTATACCACTATGACATCACACCACTATATCACTATGACATCACATCACTATGACATCACTATACCACTATGACATTATACCACTATGACATCACTATACCACTATGATATCACACCACTATGACATCACTATACCACTATGACATCACACCACTATGACATCACACCACTATGACATCACTATACACTATGACATCACTATACCACTATGACATCAACTATAACACTATGACATCACAACCACTATGACATCACTGGGTCCACTATGTCATTCTACACAACGATGACATTACACTTATATCACTATGTCATCACTACCACTATGACATTACACCACTTGACTATCACTATGACATCACATCACTATGACATCACTTTATCTACTATTGACATTATATCACTATTGACATCACTTCCACTAGACATTACACCACTATGACATAACTATACCATCTATGACATCACTATATCACTATGACATCACTATACCCACTATGATCACACCACTATATTCACTATGACATCACATCACTATGACATCACGATAACCACTATGACATTACAACCACTATGACATACTATGACCACTATGACATCACTACCACTATGACATCACTATGACCTCTTGACATCACACCACTATACACTATGACACACTATGACATCACTCACTATGACATCACACCACTATGACATCACTATACCACTATGACATCACTACCACTATGACATCACACCACTATGACATCACTATACCACTATGTCATCACTATACCACTATGACATTATACCACTATATCACTATGACATCACACCACTATGACATCACTATACCACTATGTCATCACTATACCACTATGACATCTACCACTATATCACTATGACATCACACCACTATGACATCACACCACTATGACATCACTATACCACTATGTCATCACTATACCACTATGACATTATACCACTATATCACTATGACATCACATCACTATGACATCACTATACCACTATAACATTATACCACTATGACATCACTATACAACTATGACATCACACCACTATGACATCACTATATCACTATGACATCACTATACCACTATGACATCACTATACCACTATGACATTATACCACTATACCACTATGACATCACTATCCACTATGACATCACACCACTAACAACTATGACACCACTATGACATCACTATACCACTATGACATCACACCACTATGACATCACTATACCACTATGACATCACACCCCTATATCACTATTGACATCACTATATCACTTGACATCACTATTCCACTATGACATCACTACCACTATGAACCATAGACAATCACTACCACTATGACATCACATACCACTATGACATCACTATTCATCTATGACATCACTATACACCGATGACATCACTATACCACTATGACATCACACCACTATGACATACTATGTCCACTATGACATCACTCACTACCACTATGACATCACCACCACTATGACATCACTATACCACTATGACATCACTACTACCACTACGACATCACACCACTATGACATCACTATACCACTATGTCATCACTATACCACTATGACATCACACCACTATATCACTATGACATCACATCACTATGACATCACTATACCAACTATGACATTATACTACTATGACATCCCTATACCACTATGACATCACACCACTATGACATCACTATACCACTATGACATCACACCACTATGACATCACTATACCACTATGTCATCACTATACCACTATGACATTATACCACTATATCACTATGACATCACACCACTATGACATCACTATACCACTATGACATCACACCACTATGACATCACTATACCACTATGACATCACACCACTATACAACTATGACACCACTATGACATCACTATACCAATATGACATCACTATATCACTATGACATCACTATACCACAATGACATTACACCACTATATCACTATGACATCACATCACTATGACATCACTATACCACTATGACATCACACCACTATACAACTATGACACCACTATGACATCACACCACTATGACATCACTATACCACTATGACATCACACCACTATACAACTATGACACCACTATGACATCACTATATCACTATGACATCACTATACCACTATGACATCACTATACCACTATGACATCACACCACTATATCACTATGACATCACATCACTATGACATCACTATACCACTATGACATCACACCACTATGACATCACTATACCACTATGACATCACACCACTATATCACTATGACATCACTATACCACTATGACATCACACCACTATACAACTATGACACCACTATGACATCACACCACTATGACAACACTATACCACTATGACATCACACCACTATACAACTATGACACCACTATGACATCACTATACCACTATGACATCACTATACCACTATGACATCACACCACTATATCACTATGACATCACTATACCACTATGACATCACACCACTATGACATCACTATACCACTATGACATCACACCACTATGACATCACTATACCACTATGTCATCACTATACCACTATGACATCACACCACTATATCACTATGACATCACATCACTATGACATCACTATACCACTATGACATCACACCACTATATCACTATGACATCACATCACTATACCACTATGACATCACACCACTATGACATCACTATACCACTATGACATCACACCACTATGACATCACTATACCACTATGTCATCACTATACCACTATGACATCACACCACTATATCACTATGACATCACATCACTATGACATCACTATACCACTATGACATCACACCACTATACAACTATGACACCACTATGACATCACTATACCACTATGACATCACACCACTATGACATCACTATACCACTATGACATCACACAACTATACAACTATGAAACCACTATGACATCACTATACCACTATGACATCACTATACCACTATGACATCACACCACTATATCACTATGACATCAAATCACTATGACATCACTATACCACTATGACATCATACCACTATGACATCACTATACCACTATGACATCACACCACTATGACATCACTATACCACTATGACATCACACCACTATGACATCACACCACTATGACATCACTATACCACTATGTCATCACTATACCACTATGACATTATACCACTATATCACTATGACATCACATCACTATGACATCACTATACCACTATGACATTATACCACTATGACATCACACCACTATACAACAATGACACCACTATGACATCACTATACCACTATGACATCACTATACCACTATGACATCACTATACCACTATATCACTATGACATCACATCACTATGACATCACTATACCACTATGACATCACACCACTATGACATCACTATACCACTATGACATCACACCACTATATCACTATGACATCACTATACCACTATGACATCACACCACTATACAACTATGACACCACTATGACATCACTATACCACTATGACATCACACCACTATGACATCACTATACCACTATGACATCACAACCACTATACAACTATGACACCACTATGACATCACTATACCACTATGACATCACTATACCACTATGACATCACTATACCACTATATCACTATGACATCACATCACTATGACATCACTATACCACTATGACATCACACCACTATGACATCACTATACCAATATGACATCACACCACTATGACATCACTATACCACGATGTCATCACTATACCACTATGACATCACACCACTATATCACTATGACATCACATCACTATGACATCACTTTACACTATGACATCACACCACTATACAACTATGACACCACTATGACATCACTATACCACTATGACATCACTATACCACTATGACATCACACTATGACATCCTATACCACTATGACATCACACCACTATGACATCACTATACCACTATGTCATCACTATACCACTCTGACATCACACCACTATACCACTATGACATCAC
>NC_053492.1:330903851-330908481 GCF_905171775.1 Rana temporaria
GATAGAGGTGAGGCAGAGAGAGGTGAGGCAGAGAGAGAGAGAGAGAGAGAGGTGAGGCAAGGCAGAGAGAGAGAGAGAGAGGTGAGGCAGAGAGAGAGGTGAGGCAGAGAGAGAGAGAGAGAGAGGTAATGCAGAAAGAGAGAGGTGAGGCAGAGAGAGAGGTGAGGCAGAGAGAGAGGTGAGGCAGAGAGGTGAGGCAGAGAGAGAGGTGAGGCAGAGAGAGGTGAGGCAGAGAGAGGTGAGGTAGAGAGAGAGGTGAGGCAGAGAGAGAGGTGAGGCAGAGAGAGAGGTGAGGCAGAGAGAGAGAGAGAGAGAGGTGAGGCAGAGAGAGAGGCGAGGCAGAGAGAGAGACAAGGCAGAGAGAGAGAGAGGCAAGGCAGAGAGAGAGAGAGAGAGAGAGAGAGAGAGGTGAGGCAGAGAGAGAGGGGAGGTGAGGCAGAGAGAGAGGCGAGGCAGAGAGAGAGAGAGAGAGAGAGGTGAGGCAGAGAGAGAGAGAGAGAGGTGAGGCAGAGAGAGAGAGAGAGAGAGAGGTAAGGCAGAGAGAGAGATAGAGGTGAGGCAGAGAGAGGTGAGGCAGAGAGAGAGAGAGAGAGAGAGAGAGAGAGGTGAGGCAAGGCAGAGAGAGGGAGGTGAGGCAGAGAGAGAGAGGGAGGTAAGGCAGAGAGAGAGAGAGAGGTGAGGCAGAGAGAGAGAGAGAGAGAGAGAGAGGTAAGGCAGAGAGAGAGATAGAGGTGAGGCAGAGAGAGGTGAGGCAGAGAGAGAGAGAGAGAGAGGTGAGGCAGAGAGAGAGAGAGAGGTGAGGCAGAGAGAGAGAGGGAGGTGAGGCAGAGAGAGAGAGGGAGGTGAGGCAGAGAGAGAGAGGGAGGTGAGGCAGAGAGAGAGAGGGAGGTGAGGCAGAGAGAGAGAGAGGGAGGTGAGGCAGAGAGAGAGAGAGGTGAGGCAGAGAGAGAGAGAGGTGAGGCAGAGAGATAGAGGTGAGGCAGAGAGATAGAGGTGAGGCAGAGAGATAGAGGTGAGGCAGAGAGATAGAGGTGAGGCAGAGAGATAGAGGTGAGGCAGAGAGATAGAGGTGAGGCAGAGATATAGAGGTGAGGCAGAGAGAGAGAGAGAGAGAGAGAGAGAGAGGTGAGAGAGAGAGAGAGAGAGAGAGGTGAGGCAGAGAGAGAGAGAGAGAGAGAGAGAGAGAGAGAGAGGTGAGGCAGAGAGAGAGAGAGAGAGAGAGAGGTGAGGCAGAGAGAGAGAGAGAGAGAGAGAGGTGAGGCAGAGAGAGAGAGAGAGAGAGAGAGAGGTGAGGCAGAGAGAGAGAGGTGAGGCAGAGAGAGAGAGGTGAGGCAGAGAGAGAGAGGGAGGTGAGGCAGAGAGAGAGAGAGAGAGAGGTGAGGCAGAGAGAGAGAGGTGAGGCAGAGAGAGAGAGAGGTGAGGCAGAGAGAGAGAGAGAGAGGTGAGGCAGAGAGAGAGAGAGAGAGAGAGAGGTGAGGCAGAGAGAGAGAGAGGTGAGGCAGAGAGAGAGAGAGAGAGAGAGGTGAGGCAGAGAGAGAGAGGTGAGGCAGAGAGAGAGAGAGAGAGAGAGAGAGAGAGGTGAGGCAGAGAGAGAGAGAGGGAGGTGAGGCAGAGAGAGAGAGAGAGGTGAGGCAGAGAGAGAGAGAGGGAGGTGAGGCAGAGAGAGAGAGAGAGAGAGAGGTGAGGCAGAGAGAGAGAGGTGAGGCAGAGAGAGAGAGAGAGGTGAGGCAGAGAGAGAGAGAGAGAGAGAGAGAGAGAGGTGAGGCAGAGAGAGAGAGAGAGGTGAGGCAGAGAGAGAGAGGTGAGGAAGAGAGAGAGAGAGAGAGAGAGAGAGAGAGAGAGAGAGAGAGGTAAGGCAGAGAGAGAGAGAGAGGTAAGGCAGAGAGAGAGAGAGAGAGGTGAGGCAGAGAGAGGTGAGGCAGAGAGAGAGAGAGAGAGAGGTGAGGCAAGGCAGAGAGAGAGAGAGAGAGAGGTGAGGCAGAGAGAGAGAGGTGAGGCAGAGAGAGAGAGGCGAGGCAGAGAGAGAGGCAAGGCAGAGAGAGAGAGAGAGAGGCAAGGCAGAGAGAGAGAGAGAGAGGTGAGGCAGAGAGAGAGAGGTGAGGCAGAGAGAGAGAGAGAGGTGAGGCAGAGAGAGAGAGAGAGAGAGAGAGAGGGAGAGGGAGGTGAGGCAGAGAGAGGGAGAGGGAGGTGAGGCAGAGAGAGAGAGAGAGAGGGAGGTGAGGCAGAGAGAGAGAGAGAGAGAGGGAGGTGAGGCAGAGAGAGAGGTGAGGCAGAGAGAGAGAGAGGCAACAAGAAAAGAGACACAAAGCAGCGCCCTCTGAGCGTAGCAAGTGTGTTTAATATTGGGAATGTTTAAAAGACATATGAATCACCTACTCACATGTCTGATGTAGGTAAACAGCATAGTACATTGTAAGGGGTTCATCCGCGGGGCTCCCGGAGAAGACGAGATGTCCTCACGCTGACATGTGGTGTCCTGATCCGTACTGCAGCGTCGATGGGAACCAAAAGAGCCCTCGGAACTGAAGTGCGCAGTGCAGGTCTCCACTGTGTGCAGCTGTGGCTGCCGACTTCACATCCGGGCGCGGGAGGTGCACGCGTTCGAGGCTTTCCAGTCTCTTCTTCAGGCATAGTAGTGGCCATCTTTCCGGAGCTCAATATGTATACAAGGGAAAGACCGCCCTGAGTACTCCGATTGGCCAGATCTTGATTACGGAACATCTAATACCCCCCACGAGACTTATATACAAAAGTACCATTAAAAACAGCATTTATATAAAAACATTTATACGAAAAATATATATATATCTCTCAGTTGATTAAGACAGCGGCGGTTTGCCTAAGTAGTCATAAAAATAAAATTAAGAAGGCTCTATATTAATACAGTAATAATATGATGGAAATTAATATAATAATAAAAAATATATATAGGTAAATAAGTAGAAACAAATACAAAATTGCTGCACCAAAGTGCTGCACAACAACTACCGCTGTGTTAACCTCCCTCATACACACGGCATATAATATATATACTGCCCAATATACATATATAAAAAAAATACATACATATATATAGAAAACATATACATATATAAAAAGAAAAGATTATTAAAATATTAAAATATTAATATCTAAAAAATGTTCAAAAGTGAGGAGGGGGGAAGGGAAAGGAAGAGGGAACTATGGCGTTGATGTCACCTATAATCACTGTTAAAATTTTATCTGAATCAAGTATATTCTAATGGACTTTATGTATTATCAGCTATATTGTATTGATAGAATATTGTAATCACATTCTAGATCACACTACCCCAGCATCACAATACCCCAGCAAAATATATTCATAATAGAATATTAATCTCTATACCCTCGTTTAAGCCTCCAGGTGAGAGGCTATCGAGGGTAAATATCCAGAAATTCTCCCTCTCACATAGACGCTTATAGCGTTCAGCTGGGGGGAGGAGTCTGGATATTGCCTCAAGGACCCATACACGGAGTCCCTCAGGAGATTGTTCATGATGTTCCTTAAAGTGGCGGGCTACACTGTACTTATCCAAGCCTTTTTCTACGGTGTTTCTATGTTCACCAAACCTCTTTCGTAGGGTGCGTATAGTACGTCCTACATAAAACAGCCCACAAGGGCAAGTTAGACAATATACAACGAATTCTGAGCCACAATTGAAGAATTCGGGTATAGTGTATATTTTACCTTTACATGTAAATTGTTTTTGTCTATGATTTACAAACTGACATGTGAGGCACCGTGGTTTTTTACACTGGTACATCCCTTTGATTTGGAAGAACGTCAGTGGGGCACTAGCTTGGGGTTTTTGTTTTTTCGTTATTTTGCTCGGGGCTATCAATGTCTTGATGTTCCTGGCTCGCCTATAGCTCACCAAAGGTCTATCGGAAATGGCCGATTTTAAATGGGGATCTTCCCTCAAGATGGGCCAGTGCTTCCGTAAAATTTGTTCCATTCTACGATATTGGTTGTGGAACTGGGTGGTAAATCTCACTGGTTGTTGTTGATTGTGATGCTTTTTGTCACTTTTTTGTAGAACTTCTGTATGCAGATATCTCTGGAAAGCTTCTTCAACTAGGGGTTGGGAATGAATAACATGATTGGAGTCATGGGATAGTTCAAGGTCAAGAAACACTAGGGACTCTGTGTCTGTGACAAAGGTAAAGGATAGTCCCATCGTATTGGAGTTGCAATGCTCCACGAAAGGTAAAATGGAGCATTCCGGGCCATCCCAAATAATAATAATGTCGTCTATATAACGACCAAAGAAAATTAGATGTTTCGCAAATGGGTTGTTATACCAAATATTTTGTTTTTCCCAGTAGCCCATAGTAAGGTTTGCATAACTGGGGGCAAAATTAGCCCCCATAGCAGTCCCTTGTGTCTGGATGAAGAATTCCTTGTCTAATTCAAAATAATTGTGGGTAAGACAGAATCTGAGGAGATCAACAAGAAAATAAGCTTGTCGTCCATTTAATATAGGGTCCTCATTAAGGTAGTATTGGGTGGCAGAAAGGCCTATGTCGTGTGGAATTGACGTGTATAACGATACAACGTCTAGTGAGAGCCATCTATAGGTGTCTTCCCATCTATAGTTCTTAAGCGTGT